>NW_012149108.1:2044719-2048873 GCF_000956105.1 Propithecus coquereli | reverse complement strand
TTGGTTCAAGATGGATAGCAGACTTGAACCTAAGGCATGAAACCTTAAGAATTCTAAATGAAGATGTTGGGAAGACCCTTTCAGACATCGGCCTAGGCAAGGAATTCTTGAAGAAGAACCCCAAAGCAATCGCCGCAGCAACAGATATATAGAGTTTGATCACACAGTTTCTGAGAACCCTATTTGACGAGTTGGTAATTTTAATTCACTTCTATTATAGTAATCCATCATGTCATCATGCCCTAGATGTCCCCCTACCATACACACATCGAGCCCTTTGGCTTATGCATGGATAAACAATCCATGTAATCCTACATTTGACAAGTATTCGTTTAATAAGTTTTTGAGCATCTTCTATGAGCTGAGCATTTTTTCTAGGTACTGGGGACCCCAGGATAAAAAAAGAAGTATAAGATTCCTGCCCCCATGGAGCTTACATTCTTATGGTTAATGTGAGATGCAAATCACTACTAATATCTTACATTTCTCATAGCATTATTGGATTTTTTTGCTTTATAGCAATTCAGTACTATTACTGTGCACATTTTATAGATGAGGGAATGAAATCGTAAAGGGGGTTTTGAGCTCGTTCAGGATCCTAGAGTTGGGACTTTAATCTTTGTCCTTTTTGATCCTATATCACAGTACATGACCGACCAGGCCTGTTGATTCTCCTTTATCAATAAATATTCTTGCCTCCATACTGGTAATCATTAACAGATGGAGGCATTGATTAAGAATGCGTACACAGTGGCATGTTTCCCAATATGTGAAAGTCTTATTTCTCCGGGTTGCTTCTAAAGCCTTGTCAGAAAACACAGCCCCAGGGAAAGGGAATGAGGACACGTGTGAATTGATAGGAAGTGGGGACTGGAGCAAAACACAAGGCTAGCAAGCTGAAGCTTACTTTTGGTCCCACTGTACTTGAACCATTCTACATTGCTTAGGTGGCAGATTCAATTTTCCAAATACCTGCTCTTCCAGAACCTTGCCAATATTCCATGAATAGGCAGCAGTCTGTGGTCCCTCCCCTTGTACCTGTGTAGGCCTTAGTGACTTTCCCACTGACTGGATTAAGGCTGAAGTGATGCTGTATGATCTTTGAGATCGAGACTCTCCAGGGATGATTTATTACCCTTGGAACTTAGCCACTAGTCTGTGAGGAAACTCACGCTCTGCCTGCTTTGGCTCCTCCACCCCACTGGCCAGGATAATTCCCAGTCATCCTTAGAGATTGTTTCATCTGGGAAGACTTAGAAGATTTTATAAGTTTGAGTTTAGTCCTGTCCTTTGGGAATCTCTTCACATACTTACTGTGGAATGTTGTCGTACTGTGTTCAATTGCCTGTTGCCCTCACTAGACTGAAAACACCTTGAACGTTGAAGCTCTGTCCTGATCGTATCTCCTGCAGCTACCACAGTGCTTAGCACAGGGCTAGCACTTCATAAATACCTGCAAGGTAATGGATCATGGAAGTACAGGATGAGCAGGCCCTGCTCAGGAGTAGGTCATGTGAAGAAGACTTTAGGATTTTAGTTTCTGCTAAGCTTGTATTTAGTCGGAAGTGGAACAGTGTCACCAAAGACTCTGAGGCAATCTTGGCTGCATGAACAGAAGTTTAGTATAAATAATAAGGGAGATGATGAATAATCCCATTCTATGAATTTTTATCCTGAATACATCTAGAATTGATTTTATGACACCACCTTTGAACATATTCTCTCTTTATATCATCCCTTTTTAAGAGACAAAACTGTATCTTGAACAATAGTTGAAAAGAAGCATATTTTACCTGGAGAAGAAAGAGGTCAAGGGGGCCTGGGCAGTTGTCCTGGGGAGGAAGGGGAAAGCGTGTGCCATTTGATTAGTATGTAATGCCCATGGCAGGTGACATAACCGGAATATACAATGTTCTATGAACCCTCTAGTGAAAAAGATATGTTTCCCTAACTCATGAACATGTGATTTGAAAGATGAACTCTCACATCTTCAGTGAAACACAGGAAAATTTTCAGAGTTTAAAAAACACTGTTGTATATGTTGAGGATGGTGGAGAGTTGTGTTTATGTTCACATTAATTAAAGCTTACTTTGAGAATAAATGACACTGCAGCAGCAAGAAATTGGCCTGTGATCTAGGGATGTGTTTGATTTCTGAACTACAGGAACAGAGACAAAAGAAGTGTCCCAGTGTCCTTGGAAACTTTGACAGACTGAATTTTACCAGTTCCTGAACATCAGTCTTGGCAGAGTTCTAGCTGGCTGCTAAGTGTGAATGTTCAGTGCATTAAATCTTCGTCTATAATCCCTTGTTACGTTCCAGATAAAATGGCTGCTTATTCAAAAGCAATTAGGCTCACTACGTACATAGATTGCCATTAAACCGGCCTTTTTTGTAATGTTGGCGTTGATACCACTCTCATTACTAGAGATACTTCCAGATCTTTCAAAGTAAGAGAGTGAGGGGATGGGGGAACTGATGTTTATCGGGTGCCTGTTCTGGGTCAGGTACTATGATTGACACTTTTAATTCTCACCCCACAACCTCTTGAGATACATTAGCTATTATTATCCTCACTTTTCACTTGGGGAAATGAGACTGACAGAGGTGAATCTCTCCCCTAGGACAGCACAGCTAGTAGAGCCTGCAGCTGAAATTTGGGTCTAGTTCTGCCTGACTCCCATAGCCTATGTGCTTCCAACGCCACCACACTGTCCTTCGCTTTTAGCCGATGCTTATTGAGAAAGTACTACGCTGTGTTTTAGGGGATATATACTCCACACTGGGGGAGAGAAGTAGAGGAGAAAAGATGTGTGTATGAATAATGTAGTTCAAGCTAGGAAGTTATAGAATATAAAAAAACAACAGGAGCTCATAAGGTGTTTCAAGTAAAGTAAATTGCGCTTCCATGAAGGGACGACTTCCTAAAGGAAAAGTCTTAGGAAGTTGAGGGTGCTTCATCCAGAAATGTAACTGTACAGAAGAAACCTTAATGACCCAAAATGATACCGCCTGCAGCCTCTGACTTTTGCGTCCTCCTCCAAAGTGTACCTTACTCTCATCATTTTACCTCCTCCCCTGGCCCTTAGGGAGCCAGAATCGGAACCTGAATGACTATCCTGTCTCCTAACTTAGATATTAGACCTGAGGTCAGATACTTGCAGATTTTTAAAAAATATGTTATGCAATGTTAAAGGTATAAAAAAATTATGCAATTAATAATAAAACTAACATCATTCCTTTTAAGAAATAAAACATGACCAGTGTAGGCGAAGCCTTCTGTTTCCTTCCTGATGGCATTTCCTACCCTCTCCTCCAGAGGAAAGGGCCGTCCTATATTTGGTGTTGATAATATCCATTCATCTATTAATATGAGTGCTACATATGTGCATATATTTGGGTATTTTATATATTTGGCATTTCAGTAAATGGGAAATGGTATCTTATACTGCTATGATTTTTTTTCTTGTTGGTATATAGGAATGAAGTTGGTTTTACATATTGATCTTATATCCAGAAACCTTACTGTCTCATTCTAATAGTCTGTAGATGCTCTGTGTTTTCCCTAAAACATTATGTGTCTGTGTTTATACATAGTTTTGTACCAACTACAGCTTGTTTTTCAATCAACATTTGTATGAATTATTATCAGTGAATACAACTTTCACCTATTTTTACTACATTTTACTTCATTTCACTGCTATATAGTATTTAATTGAATGAACATACTGTAATTCATTTGTTCACTCTTATTTTAAAGGTCACTAAAATTTTTTACAGCTTTTGTAGCTTTTTTGTTTAAAGTGATAGGTTTTGTTGGTTTGTTTAAAGTGCTGAATACTCTTGTACGTGACTAAGTGTACTTGAGTGAAAGCTTTTCAGTCTAGGGTGTCTACCTTAGAGTTTAATTGCTATATACGAGTTCTTGTCACTTAATGTTTTCACCAACACTTGGCATTGTCAGACTTTTTAACTTTGATCCATTTGATAGATGTAATATTGTATCTCAAAGTAGTTTTAATTTGCCGCTTTCTGTTTACCATTGAGGTTTACCATCTTATTTTTCTTTCATGTGTCTCCTAAGAACTGCTTGTTCATATTTTTTGCCACTTATTATTGATTGTTTAATTATTGATTTTTAACCCTTTTTACT